>NC_081388.1:11185092-11187592 GCF_030684315.1 Stegostoma tigrinum
GATGTATGTGTGTCTGAGTGAGAGAGAGTGGGGTGTGTGCTTGAGAGAGAGAGAGAGTGTGTTGGGGGTGTGTGAGAGAGGGAGAGCGTAGTGCGTGTGTGTGTGTTTCTCAGAGCGGGGGATGTGTGTGCGTGCGTGTGTGTCTGAGAGAGTGGGGTATGTGAGCGTGCGTGTGTGTCTGAGAGAGTGGGATGTGTGTGCATGTGTGTGTGTCTGAGAGAGTGGGGTGTGTGTGTGTGTGTGTCTGAGAGTGTGTGTGTGTATGTGTGTGTGTGAGAGAGAGAGTGGAGTGTGTGTGTGTGTCTGAGAGAGTGGGGTGCTTGTGTGTGTGTGTGTGTGTCTGCTGAGTGGGGTGTGTGTGTGTGTGTCTGAGAGAGTGGGGTATGTGTGTGTGTGTGTGTGTGTGTGTGTGTGTGTGTGTGTCTGAGAGAGTGGTGTGTGTGTGTGTCTGAGAAAGTGGGATGGATGTGTGTATGTGAGAGAGAGAGGAGGGTATGCCTGTGAGAGCGAGAGCGTCAGTTTTGTGTGTGTGTGTGTGTGTGCATGTGTGTGTGTGTGTGTGTGTGTGTATGTGTGTGTAAATGTGTGTGTCTGATAGTGGTGTGTGTGTGTGTCTGATAGTGGTGTGTGTGTGTCTGAGAGAGTGGGTTGTGTGTGTGTGTCTGAGAGACTGTGTGTGTGTGTGTGTGTGTGTGTGTGTGTGTGTGTGTGTGTGTGTGTGTGTGTGTGTGTGTGTGTCTGAGAGAGTCGGGTGTGGGTGTGTGTCTGAGAGAGTGGGGTGTCGGTGTGTGTGTGTGTCTGAGAGAGTGGGGTGTGGGTTTGTGTGTCTGACAGGGTGTGTGTGTGTCTGAGAGGGTGTGTGTGTGTGTGTATGTTTGTCTAAGAGGGTGTGTGTTTGTGTGTGTGTCTGAGAGAGTGGCGTGTGTGTGTGTCTGAGAGAGTCGGGTGTGGGTGTGTGTCTGAGAGAGTGGGGTGTCGGTGTGTGTGTGTCTGAGAGAGTGGGGTGTGGGTGTGTGTGTGTGTGTGTGTGTGTGTGTGTGTATGAGTTTGTGTGTTAGAGAGAGAGAGCTTGGGGTGTTTGTGAGAGAGAGAGAAAGAGAGTGGTGTACGTGTGTGTGAGAGAGTTGGATGTATGTGTGTCTGAGTGAGAGAGAGTGGGGTGTGTGTTTGCGTGAGAGAGAGAGAGAGAGTGTGTTGGGGGTGTGTGAGAGAGAGCATGGGTGTTTGTGTGTGTGTGAGAGAGGGAGAGCGTAGTGCGTGTGTGTGTGTTTCTCAAAGCGGGGGATGTGTGTGCGTGCGTGTGTGTCTGAGAGAGTGGGGTATGTGAGCGTGCGTGTGTGTCTGAGCGAGTGGGGTGTGTGTGCATGTGTGTGTGTCTCAGAGAGTGGGGTGTGTGTGTGTGTCTGAGAGTGTGTGTGTGTGTGAGAGAGAGAGAGTGGAGTGTGTGGGTGTGTGTCTGAGAGAGTGGGGTGTGTGTGTGTGTGTGTCTGCTGAGTGGGGTATGTGTGTGTGTGTGTCTGAGAGAGTGGGGTATGTGTGTGTGTGTGTGTGTGTGTGTCTGAGAAAGTGGGATGGATGTGTGTGTGTGAGAGAGAGAGGAGGGTATGCCTGTGAGAGCGAGAGCGTCGGTTTTGTGTGTGTGTGTGTGTGTGTAAATATGTGTGTCTGATAGTGGTGTGTGTGTGTGTGCGTCTGATAGTGGTGAGTGTCTGTCTGAGAGAGTGGGGTGTGTGTGTGGGGGGGTGTATGTGTGTGTGTGTGTGTGTGTGTGTGTGTGTCTGAGAGAGTGGGTTGTGTGTGTGTGTCTGAGAGACTGGGGTGTGTGTGTGTGGGTGTGTGTGTGTGTGTGTGTGTGTGTGTCTGAGAGAGTCGGGTGTGGGTGTGTGTCTGAGAGAGTGGGGTGTCGGTGTGTGTGTGTCTGAGAGAGTGGGGTGTGGGTTTGTGAGTCTGACAGGGTGTGTGTGTGTCTGAGAGGGTGTGTGTGTGTGTGTATGTTTGTCTAAGAGGGTGTGTGTGTGTGTGTGTGTGTGTGTGTGTGTGTGTGTCTGAGCGAGTGGGTTGTGTGTGTGTGTGTGTGTCTTAGAGGGGGTGTGTGTGTGTGTGTGTCTGAGCGAGTGGGTTGTGTGTGTGTGTGTGTTTGTCTGAGAGGGTGTGTGTGTGTGTGTGTGTGTGTGTGTGTCTGAGAGAGTGGGGTGTGTGTGTGTCTGAGGGGCTGTGTGTTTGTGTCAGAGAATGGGGTGTGTGTGTGTGTGTGTGTGTGTGTGTGTGTGTGTGTGTGTGTGTGTGTATGACTTTGTGTGTGAGAGAGAGAGAGCTTGGGGTGTTTGTGAGAGAGAGAGAAAGAGAGTGGTGTACGTGTGTGTGAGAGAGTTGGATGTATGTGTGTCTGAGTGAGAGAGAGTGGGGTGTGTGCTTGAGAGAGAGAGAGAGTGTGTTGGGGGTGTGTGAGAGAGGGAGAGCGTAGTGCGTGTGTGTGTGTTTCTCAGAGCGGGGGATGTGT